>NC_092339.1:258920000-258942500 GCF_046630445.1 Rutidosis leptorrhynchoides
TTGCCCATTGATGCCTTTGGATAGTAAATTTTTACTCGAATTAGCAAACGGTAAATTAATTTCTGCAGATAATATATGTCGGAATAGAGAAATTAAACTGGGGATGAAACATTTAAAATTGATTTAATACCAGTCGAGTTAGGGAGTTTTGATGTAATAATTGGCATGGACTGGTTGAAAAAGGTGAGAGCAGAGGTCGTTTGTTGTGATGACCCTAGAATTTCCGACTAAATTTAAACTTAATCTCTATATGATTTTGATACGATAAGCAAAGTATGTAATGGGGAGTCTAGAAAATTTTGGAACGATGTTCATTTATTCAATTGACCTTCGACTGCTCTCGATGATTCATGAACAATTGTTTGTAAACAATTAAATATATATATATATATATATATATATATATATATATATATATATATATATATATATATATATATATATATATATATATAAATATATATCCAAATATAAATGTAAGTTTTAGAAATTATAAAATGTTATTAACTCATTAAAAATAAATATATAAATATATACACATATGAATATATATATATATAAATATATATATATGTATAAATTCTATACATAAGAAATATTAAATATAAATAGTAAATAAATACTAAAGATTCGATATATTATATTATTGGTAAAAATGATATAATTGAATTTGTAACATATTAAGTTTAATTATAATTTTAAGTGTAAATGCTATATTAATATCATTATCATTACTTTCGTTATTATTGATAATATTAATATTAATATTAATATATGTATCATCACTATTATTATATATACATATATATAGGAAAGTAGATAAGCATAAATGGTTATATTAGCATTATTAATATTATTATCAGTAAAGTTAACTAATATTATTATTAGTACCACTAATAATAAAACTATTTTTATTATCATTATTAGAATTTCCATAATTTTTATCATAATTAGTATTATTTTTATCATTATTATTAGTACTATTAATATATCAAATGAAGATTTTCTATATAAAAATATATTTATGACATAAAACTTAACCATATTAATACTTTTGTAATAAATGTTAATTATATATATAAATATAAATATATCTAATTAAGTTATTAATAAAACACATGATATAAAATAACAAATAAAATCACTAATAGTATATATATTCGTTCGATTACCATTACATGTATTAATATACATGATTGAATAATAGGTTCGTGAATCCGAGGCCAACCTTACACTTGTTCAATGATGTTATATGTATTTTTACTACGAAATACAGTATGGTGAGTTTCATTTACTCCCTTTTTAATGCTTTTGCAATATATATTTTTGGGACTGAGAATACATGCGCTGCTTTATAAATGTTTGACGAAATAGACACAAGTACTTAAAACTACATTCTATGGCTGGATTATTAAAACAAGTATGCCCCTCTTTAGTCTGGTAATCTAAGAATTAGGGAACAGACACCCTAATTGACGCGAATCCTAAAGATAGATCTATTGGGCCCAACAAGCCCCATCCAAAGTACCGGATGCTTTAGTACTTCGAAATTTATATCATATCCGAAGGGTGTCCCGGAATGATGGGGATATTCTTATATATGCATCTTGTTAAGGTCGGTTACCAGGTGTTCACCATATGAATGATTTTTGTCTCTATGTATGGGACGTATATTTATGAGAAATGGAAATGAAATTCTTGTGGTCTATTAAAATTGATGGAAATGATTATTTATGTTAAACTAATGAACTCACCAACCTTTTGGTTGACACTTTAAAGCATGTTTATTCTCAGATATGAAAGAAGTCTTCTGCTGTGCAAATGCTCATTTTAAAGATATTACTTGGAGTCATTCATGACATATTTCAAAAGACGTTGCATTCGAGTCGTTGAGTTTATCAAGATTATTATTAAGTCAATTATAGTTAGATATATTATAAAATGGTATGCATGTCGTCAACTTTCGATGTAATGAAAGATTGTCTTTTCAAAAACGAATGCAATGTTTGTAAAATGTATCATATGGAGGTCAAGTACCTCTCGATGTAATCAACTGTTGTGAATCGTTTATAATCGATATGGACTTCGTCTGGATGGATTAGGATGGGTCTCTACAGTTGGTATCAGATCGGTAGTCTTAGCGAACCAAGTCATGCATTAGTGTGTCTAACTGATAGTTGTTTAGATGCATTAGTGAGTCTGGACTTCGACCGTGTCTGCATGTCAAAAGTTTTGCTTATCGTTTTTGTCAAAAATCATCTGCTTATCATTCTTAGTCTAGACACGTCTTACTGCCTCTATCGCATAGACATTGTATAGATAAATTCATATCTTAGCGTATCTATTACTGTAGACTTTGCCTGACAGCTTCCGTAGATTCCTCCGAAACTTATGGGATTTTAGTATTATATATGCATATGTAAATTATGTATTGCAGGGTACTAATCTATATCCTATAATCTATTTCTTATTGAAAATCCTTTATCTGATCGTACTAGATGAATCCCTCAACCAGTTTGAGTCCCTCAGATTTCGATAGCTATTCCGATAGTT
Source organism: Rutidosis leptorrhynchoides (assembly GCF_046630445.1). NCBI lineage: Eukaryota > Viridiplantae > Streptophyta > Magnoliopsida > Asterales > Asteraceae > Rutidosis > Rutidosis leptorrhynchoides. The sequence goes on from NC_092339.1 coordinate 258,922,554, forward strand.
ATTCCGGCAGCTATTCCGACATGGATATTCACCTAAGCTCCGAAAGCGGTGTCACCAGAATGAATCAATCAACCAGCCATCCCCAATTCATCTGATGGGTTCGTAGTCGACTTAATCAATTGAGACGTAAAGAAGGCGATCCTTTCCGTCAACCAAATTCACCATTTGGCGAAGAACCTGAAGCACTTACCGGCGAACCTGTTCGTAATACCATTTGAAATGTCCCGTTCTTATTGATTAAAAACGTTCCATATTAATTGATTTCGTTGCGAGGTTTTGACCTCTATATGAGACGTTTTTCAAAGACTGCATTCATTTTTAAAACAAACCATAACCTTTATTTCATAGATAAAGGTTTTAAAAAGCTTTACGTAGATTATCAAATAATGATAATCTAAAATATCCTGTTTACACACGACCATTACATAATGGTTTACAATACAAATATGTTACAACAAAATAAGTTTCTTGAATGCAGTTTTTACACAATATCATACAAGCATGGACTCCAAATCTCGTCCTTATTTAAGTATGCGACAGCGAAAGCTCTTAATAATCACCTGAGAATAAACATGCTTAAAACGTCAACAAAAATGTTGGTGAGTTATAGGTTTAACCTATATATATCAAATCATAATAATAGACCACAAGATTTCATATTTCAATACACATCCCATACATAGAGATAAAAATCATTCATATGGTGAACACCTGGTAACCGACATTAACAAGATGCATATATAAGAATATCCCCATCATTCCGGGACACCCTTCGGATATGATATAAATTTCGAAGTACTAAAGCATCCGGTACTTTGGATGGGGTTTGTTAAGCCCAATAGATCTATCTTTAGGATTCGCGTCAATTAGGGTGTCTGTTCCCTAATTCTTAGATTACCAGACTTAATAAAAAGGGGCATATTCGATTTCGATAATTCAACCATAGAATGTAGTTTCACGTACTTGTGTCTATTTTGTAAATCATTTATAAAACCTGCATGTATTCTCATCCCAAAAATATTAGATTTTAAAAGTGGGACTATAACTCACTTTCACAGATTTTTACTTCGTCGGGAAGTAAGACTTGGCCACTGGTTGATTCACGAACCTATAACAATATATACATATATATCAAAGTATGTTCAAAATATATTTACAACACTTTTAATATATTTTGATGTTTTAAGTTTATTAAGTCAGCTGTCCTCGTTAGTAACCTACAACTAGTTGTCTACAGTTAGATGTACAGAAATAAATCGATAAATATTATCTTGAATTAATCCACGACCCAGTGTATACGTATCTCAGTATTGATCACAACTCAAACTATATATATTTTGGAATCAACCTCAACCCTGTATAGCTAACTCCAACATTCACATATAGAGTGTCTATGGTTGTTCCGAAATATATATAGATGTGTCGACATGATAGGTCGAAACATTGTATACGTGTCTATGGTATCTCAAGATTACATAATATACAATACAAGTTGATTAAGTTATGGTTGGAATAGATTTGTTACCAATTTTCACGTAGCTAAAATGAGAAAAATTATCCAATCTTGTTTTACCCATAACTTCTTCATTTTAAATCCGTTTTGAGTGAATCAAATTGCTATGGTTTCATATTGAACTCTATTTTATGAATCTAAACAGAAAAAGTATAGTTTTATAGTCGGAAAAATAAGTTACAAGTCGTTTTTGTAAAGGTAGTCATTTCAGTCGAAAGAACGACGTCTAGATGACCATTTTAGAAAACATACTTCCACTTTGAGTTTAACCATAATTTTTGGATATAGTTTCATGTTCATAATAAAAATCATTTTCTCAGAATAACAACTTTTAAATCAAAGTTTATCATAGTTTTTAATTAACTAACCCAAAACAGCCCGCGGTGTTACTACGACGGCGTAATTCCGGTTTACGGTGTTTTTTGTGTTTCCAGGTTTTAAATCATTAAGTTAGCATATCATATAGATATAGAACATGTGTTTAGTTGATTTTAAAATTCATGTTAGAAGGATTAACTTTTGTTTGCGAACAAGTTTAGAATTAACTAAACTATGTTCTAGTGATTACAAGTTTAAACCTTCGAATAAGATAGCTTTATATGTATGAATCGAATGATGTTATGAACATCATTACTACCTTAAGTTCCTTGGATAAACCTACTGGAAAATAGAAAAATGGATCTAGCTTCAACGGATCCTTGGATGGCTCGAAGTTCTTGAAGCATAATCATGACACGAAAACAAGTTCAAGTAAGATCATCACTTGAAATAAGATTGTTATAGTTATAGAAATTGAACCAAAGTTTGAATATGATTATTACCTTGTATTAGAATGATAACCTACTGTAAGAAACAAAGATTTCTTGAGGTTGGATGATCACCTTACAAGATTGGAAGTGAGCTAGCAAACTTGAAAGTATTCTTGATTTTATGTAACTAGAACTTGTAAAATACATGAAGAACACTTAGAACTTGAAGATAGAACTTGAGAGAGATCAATTAGATGAAGAAAATTGAAGAATGAAAGTGTTTGTATGTATTTTTGGTCGTTGGTGTATGGATTAGATATAAAGGATATGTAATTTTGTTTTCATGTAAATAAGTCATGAATGATTACTCATATTTTTGTAATTTTATGAGATATTTCATGCTAGTTGCCAAATGATGGTTCCCACATGTGTTAGGTGACTCACATGGGCTGCTAAGAGCTGATCATTGGAGTGTATATACCAATAGTACATACATCTAAAAGCTGTGTATTGTATGAGTACGAATACAGGTGCATACGAGTAGAATTGGTGATGAAACTGAACGAGGATGTAATTGTAAGCATTTTTGGTAAGTAGAAGTATTTTGATAAGTGTCTTGAAGTCTTTAAAAAGTGTATGAATACATATTAAAACACTACATGTATATACATTTTAACTGAGTTGTTAAGTCATCGTTAGTCGTTACATGTAAATGTTGTTTTGAAACCTTTAGGTTAATGATCTTGTTGAATGTTGTTAACCCATTGTTTATTATAACAAATGAGATGTTAAATTGTTATATTATCATGATATTATGATATATAATATATCTCAGTATGATGTATATACAGTTAAATGTCGTTACAACGATAATCGTTACATATATGTCTCGTTTCGAAATCATTAAGTTAGTAGTCTTATTTTTACATATGTATTTCATTGTTAATACACTTAATAATATATTTACTTATCATTTAACATAATTAACCAAGTGTATCAATATCTTAATATGATTCATATGTACCTAGTAAGACGTTGTTATAACGATAATCGTTATATATATCGTTTTCGAGTTTCTTAAATTAATAGTCTCATTTTTATGTATATAACTCATTGTTAAAATACCTAATGAGATACATACTTATAATAAAAATATGTTAACTATATATATAACCATATATATGTCATCGTATAGTTTTTACAAGTTTTAATGTTCGTGAATCACCGGTCAACTTGGGTGGTCAATTGTCTATATGAAACATATTTCAATTAATCAAGTCTTAACAAGTTTGATTGCTTAACATGTTGGAAACATTTAATCATGTAAATATCAATCTCAATTAATATATATAAATATGGAAAAGTTCGGGTCACTACAGTACCTACCCGTTAAATAAATTTCGTCCCGAAATTTTAAGCTGTTGAAGGTGTTGACGAATCTTCTGGAAATAGATGCGGGTATTTCTTCTTCATCTGATCTTCATGCTCCCAGGTGAACTCGGGTCCTCTACGAGCATTCCATCGAACCTTAACAATTGGTATCTTGTTTTGCTTAAGTCTTTTAACCTCACGATCCATTATTTTGACGGGTTCTTCGATGAATTGAAGTTTTTCGTTGATTTGGATTTCATCTAACGGAATAGTGAGATCTTCTTTAGCAAAACATTTCTTCAAATTCGAGACGTGGAAAGTGTTATGTACAGCCGCGAGTTGTTGAGGTAACTCAAGTCGGTAAGCTACTGGTCCGACACGATCAATAATCTTGAATGGTCCAATATACCTTAGATTTAATTTCCCTCGTTTACCAAATCGAACAACGCCTTTCCAAGGTGCAAATTTAAGCATGACCATCTCTCCAATTTCAATTTCAAATTCTATATCTTTTCTTTTAATGTCAGCGTAGCTCTTTTGTTGACTTTGGGCGGTTTTCAACCGTTGTTGAATTTGGATGATCTTCTCGGTAGTTTCTTGTATAATCTCCGGACTCGTAATCTGTCTATTTCCCACTTCACTCCAACAAATCAGAGACCTGCACTTTCTACCATAAAGTGCTTCAAACGGCGCCATCTCAATGCTTGAATGGTAGCTGTTGTTGTAGGAAAATTCTGCTAACGGTAGATGTCGATCCCAACTGTTTCCGAAATCAATAACACATGCTCGTAGCATGTCTTCAAGCGTTTGTATCGTCCTTTCGCTCTGCCCATCAGTTTGTGGATGATAGGCAGTACTCATGTCTAGACGAGTTCCTAATGCTTGCTGTAATGTCTGCCAGAATCTTGAAATAAATCTGCCATCCCTATCAGAGATAATAGAGATTGGTATTCCATGTCTGGAGACGACTTCCTTCAAATACAGTCGTGCTAACTTCTCCATCTTGTCATCTTCTCTTATTGGCAGGAAGTGTGCTGATTTGGTGAGACGATCAACTATTACCCAAATAGTATCAAAACCACTTGCAGTCCTTGGCAATTTAGTGATGAAATCCATGGTAATGTTTTCCCATTTCCATTCTGGGATTTCGGGTTGTTGAAGTAGACCTGATGGTTTCTGATGCTCAGCTTTGACCTTAGAACACGTCAAACATTCTCCTACGTATTTAGCAACATCGGCTTTCATACCCGGCCACCAAAAATGTTTCTTGAGATCCTTGTACATCTTCCCCGTTCCAGGATGTATTGAGTATCTGGTTTTATGAGCTTCTCTAAGTACCATTTCTCTCATATCTCCAAATTTTGGTACCCAAATCCTTTCAGCCCTATACCGGGTTCCGTCTTCCCAAATATTAAGATGCTTCTCCGATCCTTTGGGTATTTCATCCTTTAAATTTCCCTCTTTTAAAAATCCTTGTTGCGCCTCTTTTATTTGAGTAGTAAGGTTATTATGAATCACTATATTCATAGATTTTACTCGAATGGGTTCTCTGTCCTTCCTGCTCAAGGCATCGGCTACCACATTTGCCTTCCCCGGGTGGTAACGAATCTCAAAGTCGTAATCATTCAACAATTCAATCCACCTACGCTGCCTCATATTCAGTTGTTTCTGATTAAATATGTGTTGAAGACTTTTGTGGTTGGTATATATAATACTTTTGACCCCATATAAGTAGTGCCTCCAAGTCTTTAATGCAAAAACAACCGCGCCTAATTCCAAATCATGCATCGTATAATTTTGCTCGTAAATCTTCAATTGTCTAGAGGCATAAGCAATCACCTTCGTTCGTTGCATTAATACACAACCGAGACCTTGCTTTGATGCGTCACAATAAATCACAAAATCATCATTCCCTTCAGGTAATGACAATATAGGTGCCGTAGTTAGCTTTTTCTTCAATAACTGAAACGCTTTCTCTTGTTCATCCTTCCATTCAAATTTCTTCCCTTTATGCGTTAATGCAGTCAAGGGTTTTGCTATTCTGGAAAAGTCTTGGATGAACCTTCTGTAGTAACCAGCTAGTCCTAAAAACTGGCGTATGTGTTTCGGAGTTTTCGGGGTTTCCCACTTTTCAACAGTTTCTATCTTTGCCGGATCCACCTTAATACCTTCTTTGTTCACTATGTGACCGAGGAATTGAACTTCTTCCAACCAAAATGCACACTTTGAAAACTTATCGTACAATTCTTCCTTCCTCAATACTTCTAACACCTTTCTCAAATGTTCACCATGTTCTTGGTCATTCTTTGAGTAAATAAGTATGTCATCAATGAAAACAATGACAAACTTGTCAAGGTATGGTCTACACACTCGGTTCATAAGGTCCATGAACACAGCTGGTGCATTAGTTAAACCAAACGGCATGACCATAAACTTGTAATGACCGTAACGTGTTCTGAAAGCAGTCTTTGGAATATCATCTTCTTTCACCCGCATTTGATGATACCCGGAACGTAAGTCAATCTTTGAATAAACAGACGAGCCTTGTAGTTGATCAAATAAGTCGTCGATTCTCGGTAGTGGGTAGCGGTTCTTGATGGTAAGTTTGTTCAACTCTCGGTAGTCGATACACAACCTGAATGTACCATCTTTCTTCTTGACAAACAAAACAGGAGCTCCCCACGGTGATGTGCTTGGTCGAATGAAACCACACTCTAAAAGTTCTTGTAATTGGCTTTGCAGTTCTTTCATCTCGCTGGGTGCGAGTCTGTAAGGAGCACGAGCTATTGGTGCAGCTCCTGGTACAAGATCTATTTGAAATTCAACGGATCGATGTGGGGGTAATCCCGGTAATTCTTTCGGAAATACATCGGGAAATTCTTTTGCAATGGGAACATCATTGATGCTCTTTTCTTCAGTTTGTACTTTCTCAACGTGTGCTAGAACAGCATAGCAACCTTTTCTTATTAGTTTTTGTGCCTTCAAATTACTAATAAGATGTAGCTTCGTGTTGCCCTTTTCTCCGTACACCATTAAGGGTTTTCCTTTTTCTCGTATAATGCGAATTACATTTTTGTAACAGACGATCTTTGCTTTCACTTCTTTCAACCAGTCCATACCGATTATCACATCAAAACTCCCTAACTCTACTGGTATCAAATCAATCTTAAATGTTTCGCTAACCAGTTTAATTTCTCGATTCCGACATATATTATCTGCTGAAATTAATTTACCATTTGCTAATTCGAGTAAAAATTTACTATCCAAAGGCGTCAATGGACAACTTAATTTAGCACAAAAATCTCTACTCATATAGCTTCTATCCGCACCCGAATCAAATAAAACGTAAGCAGATTTATTGTCAATAAGAAACGTACCCGTAACAAGCTCCGGGTCTTCCCGTGCCTCTGCCGCATTAATATTGAAAACTCTTCCGCGGCCTTGTCCATTCGTGTTCTCCTGGTTCGGGCAATTTCTAATAATGTGGCCCGGTTTTCTACATTTATAACAAACTACATTGGCATAACTTGCTCTGACACTACTTGCTCCGCCATTACTCGTTCCGACACCATTTGTTCCTTTCGTTCTATTAGCCCCTGGTCCGTAGACCTCACACTTCGCCGCGCTATGACCATTTCTTTTACACTTGTTGCAAAATTTGGTGCAAAACCCCGAGTGATACTTTTCACACCTTTGGCATAGCTGCTTCTGATTGTTGTTGTTGTTGCGGTTATTATTGTTGTTGGGATGATTGTTGTAGTTGCTGCTGTTGTTGTTGTTGTTGTTGTTGTTGGGCCGTCTGTTGTAGTTGCGATTGATGTTGCGATTGTTGGGATAATTGTTGCGATTATTGTTGTAATTGCTGTTGTTGTTGTATTGGTGATTCTTATCACCGTTTTCCTCCCACTTTCTTTTGACTTGCTTCACATTATCCTCTTCAGCAGTCTGTTCTTTAATTCTTTCTTCAATCTGGTTCACTAGTTTGTGAGCCATTCTACATGCCTGTTGTATGGAGGCGGGCTCGTGTGAACTTATATCTTCTTGGATTCTTTCCGGTAATCCTTTCACAAACGCGTCGATCTTCTCTTCCTCATCTTCGAATGCTCCCGGACACAATAGGCACAATTCTGTGAATCGTCTTTCGTACGTGGTAATATCAAATCCTTGGGTTCGTAACCCTCTAAGTTCTGTCTTGAGCTTATTGACCTCGGTTCTGGGACGGTACTTCTCGTTCATCAAGTGCTTGAATGCTGACCACGGTAGTCGGTACGCATCATCTTGTCCCACTTGCTCTAGATAGGTATTCCACCATGTTAACGCAGAACCTGTGAAGGTATGCGTAGCGTACTTCACTTTGTCTGCTTCAGTACACTTACTTATGGCAAACACCGATTCGACCTTCTCGGTCCACCGTTTCAATCCGATCGGTCCTTCGGTTCCATCAAATTCCAAAGGTTTGCAGGCAGTGAATTCTTTGTAGGTGCATCCTACACGATTTCCTGTACTGCCAGATCCAAGGTTATTGTTGGTATGTAGCGCAGCCTGTACTGCGGCTATGTTTGAAGCTAGAAAAGTACGGAATTCCTCTTCATTCATATTCACGGTGTGTCGAGTAGTCGGTGCCATTTCCTTCAAAATAGTCAAATGGAACAAGTTAATCATACAGAATATTAAGAGTAGTTAATAGTATTTCGTAGCATAATATGAACTCATTTATAAAAGCTTTTTCTTCATATTAGCGTTTTATAAGTTTAAATTCGGGTAGTACCTACCCGTTAAGTTCATACTTAGTAGCTAATATACAATTCAACTACTACAATTCTATATGAAAAACTGATTATAATAATATTTCGCGTTCAAACTTTTATACAATATTTTACAAACTTACAATACCGCTTATTTTACATAAAGCATGAAATATAGCACACAATAACTTTGATACAAGATAGTTGTGAAGATAATTCTAGCTTCAGCAAAGGCAATAAAGACACGTAATTCATACGTCCAGAAACAAGTCATGCATTCTGGTTTTACTAGGACTACTTCCCATCCTTGGTCTTGTGGAACATAACCGTTATGGCCGTTGATAAGACAGCGTGTTGTAACGTCGTCAAAGGGACGAGGGTTACGTAATGTCCAACAGTCCCGTAATAATCTAAAAACCTCATTTCTTACCCCAATTACCGACTCCGTCACTTGTGGAAACGTTTTGTTTAATAGTTGTAGCCCGATGTTCTTGTTCTCACTTTGGTGAGAAGCGAACATTACTAATCCGTAAGCATAACATGCTTCTTTATGTTGCATGTTAGCCGCTTTTTCTAAATCACGAAGTCCAATATTCGGATATATTGAGTCAAAATAATTTCTTAACCCGTTGCGTAAAATAGCATTTGGGTTCCCCGCAATATATGCGTCAAAGTAAACACATCGTAACTTATGGGTTTCCCAATGTGATATCCCCCATCTTTCAAACGAAATTCTCTTATAAACCAAGACATTCTTGGAACGTTCTTCGAATGTCTTACAAACTGATCTCGCCTTAAATAGTTGTGCCGAGGAATTCTGGCCGACTCTAGACAAGATTTCATCAATCATGTCTCCGGGTAGGTCTCTTAAAATATTGGGTTGTCTATCCATTTTGTGTTTTTAAACTGTAAAATAGACAAGAGTTAGATTCATAAAAAAAATACTTATTAATACAAGCAATTTTTACATATATCATAAAGCATAAGAACACTATATTACATATATTACACCACACGAATACAACTATCTTATTCCGATTCGCTCGTTTCTTCTTCTTCGGTTTTGGTTCGTTTTGCCAAGTTTCTAGGGATATATGATCTTCCCCTAATACTAACTGTCGTTTTCCACAACGATTTAGAAAAACCTGGTGGTTTAGAGGTTCCCGGGTCATTGTTACAACTTAAGGACTTCGGGGGTTGACGATACATATAAAGTTCATCGGGGTTGGAATTAGATTTCTCTATTTTTATGCCCTTTCCCTTATTATTTTCTTTTGCCTTTTTAAATTCAGTTGGGGTAATTTCTATAACATCATCGGAATTCTCGTCGGAATCCGATTCATCGGAGAATTGGTAATCCTCCCAATATTTTGCTTCCTTGGCGGAAACACCATTGACCATAATTAACCTTGGTCGGTTGGTTGAGGATTTTCTTTTACTTAACCGTTTTATTATTTCCCCCACCGGTTCTACTTCTTCATCCGGTTCCGATTCTTCTTCCGGTTCCGACTCTTCTTCCGGTTCCTCTTCGGGAACTTGTGAATCAGTCCACGAATCATTCCAATTTACATTTGACTCTTCATTATTATTAGGTGAGTCAATGGGACTTGTTCTAGAGGTAGACATCTATCACATAATATCAAACGCGTTAAGAGATTAATATATCACATAATATTCACATGTTAAAAAATATATAGTTTCCAACAAAATTTGTTAAGCAATCATTGTTCAAGTAAACACGGTCGAAGTCCAGACTCACTAATGCATCCTAACAAACTCGATAAGACACACTAATGCAAAATTCTGGTTCTCTAAGACCAACGCTCGGATACCAACTGAAATGTCCCGTTCTTATTGATTAAAAACGTTCCATATTAATTGATTTCGTTGCGAGGTTTTGACCTCTATATGAGACGTTTTTCAAAGACTGCATTCATTTTTAAAACAAACCATAACCTTTATTTCATAGATAAAGGTTTTAAAAAGCTTTACGTAGATTATCAAATAATGATAATCTAAAATATCCTGTTTACACACGACCATTACATAATGGTTTACAATACAAATATGTTACAACAAAATAAGTTTCTTGAATGCAGTTTTTACACAATATCATACAAGCATGGACTCCAAATATCGTCCTTATTTAAGTATGCGACAGCGGAAGCTCTTAATAATCACCTGTGAATAAACATGCTTAAAACGTCAACAAAAATGTTGGTGAGTTATAGGTTTAACCTATATATATCAAATCATAATAATAGACCACAAGATTTCATATTTCAATACACATCCCATACATAGAGATAAAAATCATTCATATGGTGAACACCTGGTAACCGACATTAACAAGATGCATATATAAGAATATCCCCATCATTCCGGGACACCCTTCGGATATGATATAAATTTCGAAGTACTAAAGCATCCGGTACTTTGGATGGGGTTTGTTAAGCCCAATAGATCTATCTTTAGGATTCACGTCAATTAGGGTGTCTGTTCCCTAATTCTTAGATTACCAGACTTAATAAAAAGGGGCATATTCGATTTCGATAATTCAACCATAGAATGTAGTTTCACGTACTTGTGTCTATTTTGTAAATCATTTATAAAACCTGCATGTATTCTCATCCCAAAAATATTAGATTTTAAAAGTGGGACTATAACTCACTTTCACAGATTTTTACTTCGTCGGGAAGTAAGACTTGGCCACTGGTTGATTCACGAACCTATAACAATATATACATATATATCAAAGTATGTTCAAAATATATTTACAACACTTTTAATATATTTTGATGTTTTAAGTTTATTAAGTCAGCTGTCCTCGTTAGTAACCTACAACTAGTTGTCCACAGTTAGATGTACAGAAATAAATCGATAAATATTATCTTGAATCAATCCACGACCCAGTGTATACGTATCTCAGTATTGATCACAACTCAAACTATATATATTTTGGAATCAACCTCAACCCTGTATAGCTAACTCCAACATTCACATATAGAGTGTCTATGGTTGTTCCGAAATATATATAGATGTGTCGACATGATAGGTCGAAACATTGTATACGTGTCTATGGTATCTCAAGATTACATAATATACAATACAAGTTGATTAAGTTATGGTTGGAATAGATTTGTTACCAATTTTCACGTAGCTAAAATGAGAAAAATTATCCAATCTTGTTTTACCCATAACTTCTTCATTTTAAATCCGTTTTGAGTGAATCAAATTGCTATGGTTTCATATTGAACTCTATTTTATGAATCTAAACAGAAAAAGTATAGGTTTATAGTCGGAAAAATAAGTTACAAGTCGTTTTTGTAAAGGTAGTCATTTCAGTCGAAAGAACGACGTCTAGATGACCATTTTAGAAAACATACTTCCACTTTGAGTTTAACCATAATTTTTGGATATAGTTTCATGTTCATAATAAAAATCATTTTCTCAGAATAACAACTTTTAAATCAAAGTTTATCATAGTTTTTAATTAACTAACCCAAAACAGCCCGCGGTGTTACTACGACGGCGTAATTCCGGTTTTACGGTGTTTTTCGTGTTTCCAGGTTTTAAATCATTAAGTTAGCATATCATATAGATATAGAACATGTGTTTAGTTGATTTTAAAATTCAAGTTAGAAGGATTAACTTTTGTTTGCGAACAAGTTTAGAATTAACTAAACTATGTTCTAGTGATTACAAGTTTAAACCTTCGAATAAGATAGGTTTATATGTATGAATCGAATGATGTTATGAACATCATTACTACCTTAAGTTCCTTGGATAAACCTACTGGAAAAGAAAAAAATGGATCTAGCTTCAACGGATCCTTGGATGGCTCGAAGTTCTTGAAGCAGAATCATGACACGAAAACAAGTTCAAGTAAGATCATCACTTGAAATAAGATTGTTATAGTTATAGAAATTGAACCAAAGTTTGAATATGATTATTACCTTGTATTAGAATGATAACCTACTGTAAGAAACAAAGATTTCTTGAGGTTGGATGATCACCTTACAAGATTGGAAGTGAGCTAGCAAACTTGAAAGTATTCTTGATTTTATGTAACTAGAACTTGTAAAATATATGAAGAACACTTAGAACTTGAAGATAGAACTTGAGAGAGATCAATTAGATGAAGAAAATTGAAGAATGAAAGTGTTTTTAGGTGTTTTTGGTCGTTGGTGTATGGATTAGATATAAAGGATATGTAATTTTGTTTTCATGTAAATAAGTCATGAATGATTACTCATATTTTTGTAATTTTATGAGATATTTCATGCTAGTTGCCAAATGATGGTTCCCACATGTGTTAGGTGACTCACATGGGCTGCTAAGAGCTGATCATTGGAGTGTATATACCAATACTACATACATCTAAAAGCTGTGTATTGTACGAGTACGAATACGGGTGCATACGAGTAGAATTGTTGATGAAACTGAACGAGGATGTAATTGTAAGCATTTTTGTTAAGTAGAAGTATTTTGATAAGTGTCTTGAAGTCTTTCAAAAGTGTATGAATACATATTAAAACACTACATGCATATACATTTTAACTGAGTCGTTAAGTCATCGTTAGTCGTTACATGTAAATGTTGTTTTGAAACCTTTAGGTTAATGATCTTGTTGAATGTTGTTAACCCATTGTTTATTATAACAAATGAGATGTTAAATTGTTATATTATCATGATATTATGATATATAATATATCTCAGTATGATGTATATACAGTTAAATGTCGTTACAACGATAATCGTTACATATATGTCTCGTTTCGAAATCATTAAGTTAGTAGTCTTATTTTTACATATGTATTTCATTGTTAATACACTTAATAATATATTTACTTATCATTTAACATAATTAACCAAGTGTATCAATATCTTAATATGATTCATATGTACCTAGTAAGACGTTGTTATAACGATAATCGTTATATATATCGTTTTCGAGTTTCTTAAATTAATAGTCTCATTTTTATGTATATAACTCATTGTTAAAATACCTAATGAGATACATACTTATAATAAAAATATGTTAACTATATATATAACCATATATATGTCATCGTATAGTTTTTACAAGTTTTAACGTTCGTGAATCACCGGTCAACTTGGGTGGTCAATTGTCTATATGAAACATATTTCAATTAATCAAGTCTTAACAAGTTTGATTGCTTAACATGTTGGAAACATTTAATCATGTAAATATCAATCTCAATTAATATATATAAACATGGAAAAGTTCGGGTCACTACATCATTTTCACTCTCATTTCCAGGGTAGCTCGTCACGATTATATTCTATCCACAATTCTAAACCTTATTCATCCGTTTGTCCGAATCAACAATCATCCCGAAATAATCGAAGAAGTCAACGAACTTCGCGCTCGAGTAATTAATTTGGAAAACGTGGTGCCAAACCTGTAGTGACCCGAACTTTTCCATGTTTATATATATTAATTGAGATTGATATTTACATGATTAAATGTTTCCAACATGTTAAGCAATCAAACTTGTTAAGACTTGATTAATTGAAATATGTTTCATATAGACAATTGACCACCCAAGTTGATCGGTGATTCACGAACGTTAAAACTTGTAAAAACTATATGATGACATATATATGGATATATATATATATAGTTAACATGATACTATGATAAGAAAACATATCATAAAGTATATTAACAATGAACTAAATATGTAAAAACAAGACTACTAACTTAATGATTTTTAAACGAGACATATATGTAACGATTATCGTTGTAAAGACATTTAATGTATATATATCATATTAAGAGATATTCATACATGATAATATCATGATAATATAATAATTTAAAATCTCATTTGATATTTGATGATGTAGCGTGAGGGTACGAAATACTATTATTTTTACTAGGAAATACTACAAAATATGACACAAGTTTTATTAATTTACGGATGGGATATACCTAAACCTTGCTACAACACTATAGGCAGTGTACCTAATCGTAAAGTAGTGTAGTTTTTAGTAAGTCCGGTTCGTTCCACAGGGAGCTGGTGAAACTTACTATATTTTTAACTATATTTATACAAAATATATATAATTATATAAGTAGTAATATTATTATAAAAGGGGGGTTTTACCGTTTAATGACCGGTTTGTCGATTCTATATTTTAAGCGTAAAGATAAATGACGATAATTAAAGTGCGTAAAATAATGACAATAAATAAAATGACAGTAAATAAAATTGCGAGTAATAAAATGACAGTAAATAAAGATACGATGAGAAATATAATAAAAGAATTATGCTTATTTAAACTTCCGTAATCATGATGTTTGACGTGTTGATTTTAATTTATTACCATGGGTTAATTGTCCTTTGTCCTGGTTTATTTGATACGTCTATCTGGTTTTTGTCCATAATAGTCCATCGGTCATAAATATAAAGTGCGAGTATCCTTGTCAAATTACCCTTATACCCGAAGTCAAATATTCCAACTGATTAAGGATTTAAACTGTGACGCAGTTATCACTTCTGTCAACAATTACACCAGTTATCAATGTATGTAATCCACCCCTGTTTTAATTAGTTTATGAATATTAATTCATCCACTTGATCAGAATGAATAATCAATTACCCAACCCAATTGATTAATTAAATGATTATAACAGATTCCATATGAACGTCACTAAATAGGACAACCATAATCATTATTAATTATTAGGTTAATTAATTTGAAGATAGGTTCGACAGACTCCAATGAGTTGTCACTCAATTAGACAATACCCCCCATCTATTAATAGTCAATAATCCAATTTCCACAAGTGTCGGTCTTTTGCCCAAACCTTAATTATGGTCCAAAGTTCAATAACCCAATTTTAGTAATTAGCCCAACATCATGAGTACTTCATTTTAAATAAGCATAATAACGACTTAGCTACGAGACATTAATGTAAAAAGGTTGAACATAACTTACAATGATTAAAAATAGCGTAGCGTTACACGGACAGAATTTCGACTTACACACTCAAACGATCTCTATCATAAATCTTATTATTATCATAATTTAAACTTAAAATTAAGATTATTGTTATATCTTATTACATTAACATTATGATAGAGATATAGAATATAGATATTGATAATTGATATTGATAATTGATCGAAGAAAAAAAGATCGGATAAAAATTCTTTTTCTCCATCGTTACAATCGTTCGTTCCTTTTATAGGCTAAATTGTAAATTGAATTTTCATTGACGACCCCTGAACTATGCTCAATTAACAACTTTTTATTATTTAATATTATTCTTATTATGAATTATTTAAATATTATATTTTATTCTTGTGCATAGTTGACTCGTAATTTTTACACCGTTGCGTCGAGCGTTGAGAGTTGGTTCATGTCCTGGTTTCGGATTTTCGAACGTCCTTTCGTATAATTTAATATCTTGTACTTTGCGTTTTGTAACTTGTACTCTTGTCATTTTTAGACGTTCTTCATCAATAAATTGAACCTTTTGAATTGTATCTTGTACATTTGAGCTTTTTGGACCTTTTGGTCTTTCAAATCTTCGTTTTTGTCTTTAAATCTTCATTTTCGAGCGATTTGCGTCTTTCGTCTTCGCACTTATTTATTTAACTATTACAACTAAAAATAAGGAAATTACATTTAAAAACTTTACATATTGGAACGATATTGCTACTAAATATATGTTCATTTGGAGCACTATCAAATATCCCCACACTTGAGCGTTGCTTGTCCTCAAGCAATACAGAACTTGAAATAAAAACATACATGAATCACTTTTTTATTCATCACATTTTGTACATCAGTGATTTTGATATAGCGGTATAAACAATGACAGTAATGATGGTTAAAGGTGGGTGTGTCATCCACAGTTGCCTCGGGTTTAGGTCAACGACACTTGCAATCAAATAGCCGATTTACTTTCGGTTTCCAAAGCAAAGTGCACATTTGAAAGGTGGTTTACAGTCCCACATGACTATTAAAATGTAGATCCTTAAGGAAATTGGATCTTTATGAAAACATTTGATCTTTTTGAAAATTTAATCTAGCTTTTACCCTAGATAAGTTTTCCGGAATAACCCTTCACCGGTGTTTGCAAAATATTTTTGTGGGTTGTGTGGGTTTCAGATTTGAAAATTTTAGCTCAACACTTGTGGTTTTGTGTTACCCACTTGCTAACCTTGTATTAGGAAAGCAACACGTCCAGTTTACTTGTCCCGTATATTACCTTTCGGCAAACTACCGTCCGGTTGTAAAGGAAAGCGATGAACAAGAAATTGTTAAGGCAATGTCCCGTGACATGCAGATGATTATGGTCTTTTAACGTGTCGGATGCTAGAACTATCCTTGGTAGGAGCGATAGTAAAGATCATCCTATGATTTTTCGGTCTGGCACAAGGTCCTGTCTCTGACCATGCTATGCAACCACCGTTCTTACGGTTGACACCCGATTTGGTTCAGGTGACCTAATGAATTCCAGGTGAATTCCTAGGATTTTACGTTCAATGGTAATGAACGCATTGAAAATGGATTTTCAGAAAACAAATCGGTTTGCAATTTTGATCAAAATATTTTCTCGTTCAAGCTCGAGTTTAGATATCATTGAATTCCATGAGTTTGAATTCTCAATCTTTAAGGTCAATCTCTAGGATTGAGTAATATCAGTCTTAAAAGCTGATTTTTAATCTTTAAGGAGATTATCCTTTCTGGGGATCTGATTCATTAGTCTTATCAAGCTAATTTGCACGGTGCCCCCCCATTATACGAGATAAATCCTTCTCATGGTTAGGATAAATCTGACCACTTGGCAACCCTGTTTGATGCTGAGGTCCGTGGATTTCCTGCTGATTTTAGAGATGACTTTTCTAGATTTTTCGTCAACCTACAGCTGGTCTGGACGACAACTTCATGACCTAAATCAAGAAGCGCGTGTCTTTTTCGGAAGACTTTACTTCCTTCAAATGATGGAATTGATTCATCGTGTAGATCCATCTTTCTTTCAAATGTATTACAGTAAACCGGGTAAAACTGATTAGTATCGTCCAAAGCAAAAGTACCTGCAATAATCTTGTACAAAAATATGTGATATTTGTTTTAAATTGAATAACTTGGTACATTCTTCCCACACTTAGTTTCTTTCTTTGCCTTTTTATTTTCTTTTATTTCATTTTAAATGAATTCAAGCATTTTAGGGTGTTTCTCAATTTATGTCCTTTCCGAGGTAACGATAATTTCGGTATTATCACCTAGTTTTCACCGTTCATAAATATGTATAAACATGATTTTAAATTCATTTAGTTGAAAATTTTTCAAATTTTCACAAAATTTGGCAAATAAACTAAGTGCAAACCCGAGAGAATTTATAACCCTTCCCCACACTTGAGATCATGCAATGCCCTCATTTGCATGAAATCAGACTATAATTATAAATTCATGAGGGTGATTAGTGTAGAAAAGTGATTAAAAATACCGAGTTTGCAAACATATTGTTATTTCACATTTGATATTTTGCTTCTTGTCGTCAAAATCAGTAGCTATTGCTGAACTTAATGTTAGTCTTTGAAAGTGCTTTGTTCTACCCTGTTTTGTACATAATATAAAATACAAACATATATATACATATTTTTGAAGTTGGGTATATTACCCCACGTTCAAAAATTTATAAAGTCTAATATCTTTTTGGCATACTTTAGATCAATAAAATTAAAAATAATGATAACAAAATTTGCCGTCCCACCCTCGGGTAAAGCAATTTCGGCTTAATGACCTAGTCTTCAACTCACGACGAATTTTAGAAATCATTTTTTTCAACTTAATGAATTAAAGTAAATTTTGTTTTTTTTTAAAATCACACAAAAACTTAAATTTGAAAAGCATATTAATTTCATATAAAACCTATAAAACAAAAAAAATCAGAATGGAGGGAGAAAACTAGTTCTTTAGTGTCTGCTAGCGGAAAAGACCAATCGGATTCCATTCTCGGAACTACACGAGAACAGAACAACTAACTCTAGACATCATTTTCTTTTTAGAACACTTGAATCTCCCCACACTTAGGTAGCTGTGGTGTCAAAATTGTGATTAACTTCATCGTCAATTTCTCTTGGTCCATAATCAACTTGCATATCTGTGACTTTTTCTTTAAGCCATTGGTCGGATTCCTGTGTAATATCCACAATTTCAACTAGTTTCTCCTTTTCTTTAGGTGATAGATTGGATACTAACCGGTTACATAACTTAAAGTTCCCCTTGATTTTAGCATCGCGAATCCGTTTAATAAGTTTCTTCATTGAACTATTAATAACGGGATCATTTAATTTCGTATCAACAACGGGGTTCTTTGTTATCATGTCATCATTAGGTGTTACTTCATTTTCCCCACACTTAGGCGTTTCATTATTGCTAAGTATTACCGTTGGAGTTGGTAAAACAACATGGTTCTTACCAATCGTTTTTGCTGGTTCAACGGTTTTGGTTGGTGGAGATTTAGTCTTTCGAATCATAAAGGTGATCGATTTGTCACCACTTTTAAGTGTCATTCTTCCATTTCCTACATCAAATAACGCCTTGGTGGACGCTAAGAATGGCCGACCTAAAATTAGAGGAATGTTTGGGTCCTCTTCTATGTCAATGACAATAAATTCGACTAGAAAGGTTAAATTGCCTACTTGAACGGGTAGGTTGTCAGCAATTCCAACTGGGTGCTTAATGGTTTGATCAAAGAGTCGAACACTCATATCCGTTGGACTTAACTTACCTACACCTAATCTCTTATATAAGGAAAGAGGCATAACACTTACACTTGCACCTAAATCTGCTAGTGCCTCATACATGACACAATCACTAAGTAGACAAGGAACAATAAATTCACCCGGATCACCTACCCTAGGTGGAGGTTTTGGTGGAACTGTCTTCACCGGGTTTACTTCTACTATTTTTGTTTCTTGCACTTTCTTATTCTTTTTCTTCTTCTTCTTTCCAGAGGTATCACAATCTTTATTACCTATCACTTGCTCATACTCAACTCCTTTTCTTGGAAACGGGATGGGTGGTTTGTATGGTGCCACCACTGGCTTTACATACTCGGGTGGTGGTGGTGTAACTTCTTCATTGTTACTCTCATCTAAAACCTTCCCATCTTCTGATGCTGGTTTTTCAGAATTCGTTGACACCATATTAACATTCTCATTCCGAGGATTTACTTCAGTATTACTCGGTAGCTTTCCTTGTTCCCTCTCACTCATCATGCTAGCAAGAGTACCTACGTGTTTTTCTAGATTCAAAATGGAAGCTTGTTGAGTTCTTAATGACTGATCAAACCTCTCGTTCGTTTGGGTTTGAGTTTCAATAAATTGTGTTTGAGATTCAACTAGCTTAAATACCACTTCTTCCAGATTTGACTTTTTCTCTTCGGTTTGTTGTGGTGGTTTATACAAGCCAGGTCTTTGTTGATTGAAAGTGTTGTTTTGAGTCGGTTGGTTATTCGGACCTTGTTGGTTATACCAGTTATTTTCGGGTCCTTTTGGATTGTAAAGAATGTTTTGATTTC